>NW_026783314.1:0-40000 GCF_949774975.1 Lagenorhynchus albirostris | reverse complement strand
AGGTAACACTTATAGAGGGAATGTAAACTTGGCTACACATGAACTGAATTACAAAACAGAACAGAGTCTCACATTTAGAAAACAAACTTTTGCTTGCTTAAGGGGAAAGGTGAGTTGGGGTGCTGCATAAAACCAGAGATTGAAATTAGCATAGATACCGTTCCATAAGCCAGTAATAGACAAGATATACTCCTTGTTCAACGAAGTGGACTCAACACCCCCTATTCACCGCAGAGGAATACATCTGACTAGTAAGAATCTTAAAACCTATGTATTTATAGGTCTCCGTAAGAGGATCAAGTGTGCATCGAGCGGCATAAACACAGCAGTGCAAATCAGCTAAACCCCATTATAAAAATAAATTTCAAAATCAAAACACAAAGACAGTGAAAGAGAGAGAAATTCTTAAATAATTCGTTCAGGCTTGTGATGAAACCTGGATTTACCACGTCTACACCCACAGCTGGGTGAGACATAAGGCTGGACACTTGGGGCTGTGAGGATTGGTGAGGTTCGGTGAGCAAATGCAGACCCTTTGAAGTAATACTGTATGCTACCCATTCCATGGGTCCCAACTCTCCTGGTTTAAGGGATTCTTCCTACAGCTAAAACATGCATGGGAAACCCAGAGGATTGTACACCATGTGATCGGGCAAGGTTTCTAAAACGCATCTCATTATTCGTCCTCTGGTACTCGGGTTCGCCATTCCAGACGCTTTACTAACAATCTCCCCACTTGGAGAGTCAGTGCTTGTAACCTCCTGTTTGGCACACTCTGCAACTTCTGCGCAGGATGAACGGGAATAGGGAGAACCAATGAGAGACTAGCTGTAGGTGTTTGGACGGGCACATTTCACTCTAATTTCCCACCAGGATGTAGAATTAACCAAAGACTCAGCGTGCCATGCCGGAACCAGAATAGGGCCTGAAGCAATCCTGTTGATTTGCGGCCAGCTCACAGAAAGCGAGTTGAAAAAAGGAGCTCAGGGTCACTGCAATTCACCAACCTGCAGAGTTATAAAGGACAACTATCGTCCAAAAATATATTGAGGTAAGGCTGCGAAGAGGACTTGAAAGCAAGGCACAATTGCAGGAAACCGATTTCAGGAGGTAGACTGGAATTGCATTTAAAGCATAGGAAAAGCGGCAGATCTTCGGCAACGATGCACTTGGCCAAAAAGGGCGTATGCGTTTTTTCCTGAATATATTCAGGAAAAAACGCATACGCCTTTTTTGGCCAACCAAGCAAGCAGGAAATTCAAATCTGCACTACAAAGAAGTCTCATCCTAACACGTACCCTAACCCTATCCCGCTACCGTACCCTAACCTGTACCTGAGACCATACCCGTTCCCTAACCCTAACCCTCACCCTAAGCTGTACACGAACACTAACCCATACGCTAACATGTACCCTAACAGTAACACATAGCCATACACTAAACTTTATCCTAACCCTACCCCGTATCCTAACCCTTTCCCTAAACCGTACCATAACCCGTACCCTAATCCTAACCCATCCCCTAACACTAACCCATAACCTAACCCGTACCCTAATCCTAACCCATACACTAACACGTACCCTAACCCTAACCCGTTGTCATACCCTAACCTGTAACCTAATCCGTACCCATTCCCTAACCCTAACCCTAACCCTTACACTATCCCATACCATAATCCTAACCTGTACACTAACACTAAACCATACCCTAACACTTACCCTACTCCTAACCCGTGGTCATACCCTAAACTGTACCCCAAACCATACCCGTTCCCTAACCGTAACCCTAAACCTTACCCTAAACCATACCTTAATCCTAACCCGTACACTAACACTAAACTGTACCCTAACACGTACCCTAACGCTAACCCTTTGTTGTTCCCTATACTGTACCCTAAACTGTACCCCTTCCTTAACACTAAACCTAACCCTAACCCTTACCCTAACCCGTACCTAACACTAACCCATACACTAAACCTAACCATAACCCTGAACGTAAACCGTAATCCTAACCCATACCCTAACACTAACCCATACCTTAACCCGTACCCTAACACTAAACCATAGCCATACCCTAAACTGTACCCTAACACTAACCCGTACCATAACCCTAACCCTAAACCAAACTCTAAGCCGTACAATAATCCTAACCCATATCCTAACCCTAAACCTTAACCTAAACCCTAATCCTTACCCCTAGCTTAATTTTGTTTTTTTGTATTTAAAAAAATATTTTCTTGGGTTAAAACAAACTAGCAGAACAACAAAATAGGGGGCTTCGCTGGTGGTGCGGTGGTTAGAATCTGCCTGCTAATGCAGGGGACACAGGTTCGAGCCCTGGTCTGGGAGGATCCCACATGCCATGGAGCAACTAGGCCCATAAGCCACAACCAGTGAGCCCTCGCATCTGGAGCCTGTGCTCTGCAACAAGAGAGGCCGCAATAGTGAGAGGCCCGCACACCGAGATGAAGAGTGGCCCCCCACTTGCCACAACTAGAGAAAGCCCTCACACGGAAACTCAGACCCAACACAACAAAAATAAATAAATAAATAATAAACTCCTACCCCCCCCAAAAAAAGAACAACAAAATAAAACAGAAAGTA
The DNA here is from genome assembly GCF_949774975.1 of Lagenorhynchus albirostris. Classification (NCBI taxonomy): domain Eukaryota; kingdom Metazoa; phylum Chordata; class Mammalia; order Artiodactyla; family Delphinidae; genus Lagenorhynchus; species Lagenorhynchus albirostris. The sequence continues at coordinate 37,397 of NW_026783314.1, read as the reverse complement.
ACCTGAGTGTCCCTCAAAAAGCTAAGTCTGAAATAGTTGGTACTTCTGTTCTATGGACTGTTATGTAGCCTATAAAAAGTGTGAGAGCTAAATCTGTTTTTCTACAGTGAGAAGCATGATATTCCAGATGTATAGAACACCTGGATAAAATGAGAAATTTACACATTATGCTGGTCGTTTCAGTAAATGGGAAAGGATGGCAAGTGGTAAAATATTATCTTTTCCTTTAATTTTTTAAATTTCACTTGTTACAAAGAACTTCAATTATAATTGTACTTTAAAAAAGTAACAATGGAAATTTAAAAGAAAAAATATATATTGTGTGTTCAGTTACGTTTCATAGAATTATGAAATGCTCCACCCTCTGGCCATTATCTGAAAAAGCAGCTTTAAAACTTATGCTAATTGTCACTTCATATGAACAAGTCCTGCAGGGCTGTAAAGGACACCTGCCTTCATCATGTCTTGCGGGAGGTAAAGGCCAAAGTATTTCAAAATGTGGCACATATTTCAAGAAAACCATTTGAAGAACTAAGCTGTAATAACCGTTTGAAAAATAAAAGGACATGCCTGAAAGCTCAATTTCAAAGGATTATGAGACACATGCAAATCCAACCACACAGAGGTATCAGCTCACACCATTCAGAATAACCATCAGGAAAGAAACTACAAACGATCAATGCTGAAGAGGTTGTGGAGAAATGCGTACCCTTAATTTGAAGTGGGACGTAACCTGGTAAGAGTCACTAATGGGAACAGGGTGGAGGTGCCTTTAAAAGGTAAACATTGAGCTACTATATGATCCAGCAGGCCCACTCCTGGGCCTATAACATAAGAAGACATAATTGGAAAGACACAGGCAGGCAAATCTGCACTGCAGCAGTATTACAATAGCCAAGACATGGAAGCAACCAAAAGTCCATCAACAGATGAGTGAACAAAGAGGAACTGTTACATGTAGAGATGGAATATTAGCTCGGGAAAAAAATGAAACAATGCCATTTGCAGCACCATAGATGAGTCTAGAGGTAACCATGCAACTTGTAGTAAGTGAGAAAGTGAAAGACACCTAACGTATATCACTTATAGGTGTTACCTGAAAATTGATAACAATGAAGATATTTCCACAGAGAAAGGCAATCACAGATTCATTGAACAAACTTATGGTTCCCCAAATCGAAAGGTGTGAGGATTGGATACATTACAATATTGGGGTTAACATAGATATAGAAACACATGTGAAATATATAATCACCAAAGACCTACGGAATACCAAGAGAAGACTACTCAACATGTGTCATAACCTACCTGGGAAAAGGTTCCGAAGAAGAATAGATATATGTATGTGTGTGAAAGAACCACATCTTGCACACCTAGAACAAAAAAAAAACATTGTAATCAAATTTGCTGCGATAAAAAATAAAAAATTAAATTAAAAATATGAACAAGAAATAATGAGACATAAACTGAAAGGAATTTTTCCTGGCACATCCCATTCTAATTTTCAACCTAGAACAGGACTTCCATTAAGGCTCTGTTGCCCTGGTAACCAGATTTGGTAAAGGAGAAATGCTGCCGCCTTGTGGCTGTTTCACACAACAGCAGCTTTAAACCAAGAGGTAATGGTCACTTAATATTCAAAATATGTGCAGCACTGTAAAGGACATCGGGCCTCAAAAAATGTCCTGGGGTCGTAATCGACCAGAAAATTCAAAAGACGTCAACATTTCAAGAAGACAATGTCAAGAGGCATATTTTACGCACATTTTGTCTTTTCTTTTTTTTTCTCTTTAAAATAAAAGGGAATTGAAAAATGCGCAACATCAGCAATGAATAAAGCCATGCGAATCCAATTACAGAAATGTTCACCTCACAGCCGTCAGAATGTTCTTCAGCAAAAAGTCTACAAAAAATAAATGCTGAAGGAGTTTCAGAGAACTGTGTACCCTCCAGCTGCTGGGGGGATGTAAACTGGTAACAGCCAGTAGTGAGAACATAATGGAGGTGCGTTTAAGGGTAAAAATTGAGCTACCATGTGATCTGGTAGGTCCTTTGATGTGCCTATCACCTGAGCAGAGCAGAATGGAAAAGACACAGGCTGGCAATCCTGCACTGCAGGAATATTTAACATAGCCAAGACTTGGAAGAAACCAAAATGTCCATCAACAGAAAAATGCACAAAGAGGAAGTGGTCCATGTAAACAATGGAATATTAGCCATGGAAAACAATGAAACAGTGCCGTTTGCACCACCATATAAGGACCTAGAGATAATCACTCAAATTAAAGAAAGAAAGTGAAAGACAGATATCCTATGACATCACTTCTAGGTGTTACCTAAAAGTTGATACTCATGAACTTATTTCCAAGAGAAGGAAACGCATGGATTAAGAAAAAAAATTATGTTTAACCAAATGGAAAAGTGTAAGGAATGTGTGAATTAGGATATGAGGGTTAACAGACATGTACTAATACATATGAAATATATAATCACAAATTACCTATGGAATACCAAGAGAGGTCTAGGCAACACTCTGTAATAACCTACACGGTAAAGAATGCAAAGATAAATGACAGATACATTGATATAATGAACCAGATTCTGTACACCTAGGAGAAACAAAATATTTTTATCAAGTTTGCTCTGATAATTAATAAAAATTAAATTTAAAAAACAAACAAGAAGTCAGGAGATATAAGCTCTTGGGGATGTGCTCTGGCACATTCCACTCTAATTTGCAGCCTACTAACACGATTTCCAGGAAGGCTCTGCTGCCCAAAAACCCAGAGTTGGAAATGTAGAAATTCTGCTGCCTTGTGGCCATTTTCCGCAAGAGTGGCGTTAAGCCCACAGCTAATGTTCTCTTAACATTCACAAGGACTCAGGCCTGCAAAGGACACCTGCCCTAAACAACTGTGCTGAGGTAGGGAATGGACAATAAAATTCAAAACTGACAAATTTTTCAAGACGATAGTATGAAGAGGTAAGTTTGACTCACTCTCTTGTTTAAAAAAAGGAAAATGGGTGAAAGCTCAACCTCAGGAATTATTAGACTCATGCAAATCTAATGTACAGAAACGTTTCAACTCACACCAGTCGACTGATCATCAGCAAAAGGTCTACAAACAATAAATTCTGAAGGGGTTTTAGAGAACTGTGTACCCTCTAGCTGCTGGTGAGATGTAACGTGGTAAGAGCCAATAATGAGAACAGAAAGGAGCTACGATTAAAAGTAAAAGTTGAGATACCATTCGATGCAGCAGTCACCCCACTGGGCCTCTCACCTGAGAAGACCAGAATCGAGAAGACGCGGGCTGCAAAAGCTGCACTGCAGCCTTATTCACAATAGCCAAGACAGTGAAGCCACCAAAATGTCCATCAACAGATGTATGGATGAAGAAGAAGTGGTCCACGTTCACAATAGAATATTAGCCATGGAAAACAATGAAACACTGCTATTTGAGGTGCCATAGATGAGCTTGGAGATAATCACAGAATATGAGGTAAGTCAGAAAGCAAAAGACCTATATCCTATGATATCACTTATAGGCGTTATCTAATAACTAACACAAATGAACATATTTCCACAGAGAAAGACACTCACAGACTTAGAAATTAAGTATGCTTATCTAAAAGGAAAGGTGGGCAGAATGGATAAATTAAGATTAACGTTACCATACGTATACAAATACATATAATAAACATATATCAAAAAGACGGACCATATAGCAAGGGAGGTCTACGGAACACTGTAATATTTTACATGGGAAGAGGATCTGAACATGAATAGACATATATATTGTACAAATGAACCAGATTGTGTACATCTGGACAAACAATATCTAATCATTACCCCGATTAAATAAATTTTAAAAACCAAGATGTAATGAGACATAAACTTATGGGCGTTCCTCCTGGCACATTCCATTCTAACTTAAAACCTAGGACCACGACTTCCAGAAAGGCTCTGCTGCCCTAGTACTCAGATTTGGGAAAGGACAAATGCTGCCTCCTTGTGGCCGTTTCCCACAACAACAGCTTTAAACCCAGTGCTAATGGTCACTAAATATTCACCAAACTTGCAGTTCTGTAATGACATCTGCCCTCCAAAAAAATCCTGGGGTCGAATATCCACCAAAAATTCAAAAGAGGGCAACCTTCCAAGAAGAGAGCTTCAAGAGATATATTGTACTCACACTTGATTTTTAACAGAAAGGAAAAAGGCGTGGAAAATGATGAATTTTAGGAATTTTTAAAGTCATGCAAACCCAAATTACAAAAACCTATCAGGTCACAGCAGTCAGATTGGCCATTAGCAAAAATGCTGCAAACTATAAATGCTGAAGGGATTGTGGAGAAGTTCGTACCCTCGGTTCTAAGGGAGACATGGTAAGAGCCACTAATGAAAACACAATGGAGGTGCTTTGAAAAGGTAAACATTGAGCTACTAGTCAATCAGTCACACCCACTGCTGGGCCTATCACCTGAGAAAATGAGAATCAAAAAGTCATAGGCTGGCAATCTTGCACTCCAGCAATATTTAATATAGCCAACACTTGGAAGCAATGAAAATGTCCCTCAACAGAGCTATGCACCAAGAAGTGGTCCATATACACAATGGAATATTACTCCGATAAAAATATAAATTAAATTTAAAAAACAAACAAAAATAAGGAGACATCAGCCTTTGGGGGTTTATCCGGGCACATTCCACTCTAATTTATAACCGAGGAAGACCACTAGCCGGAAGCTCTGTTTCCCTAGTACCAGCATGGGGAACAAAGAAAGGCTGCCACAATCTGGCCGTTACCTGCAAAAGCAGCTTTAAAGCCTGTGCTAATGGTCACTTCATGTGAACAAGTACTGCAGGGCTGTAAATGAAACCTGCCCTCAAAATGTTTTGAGGGAGGTAATGGCCAATAAATTTCAAAATGTAACACATACTTTAGAAAACACTTTGAAGAGCTAAGCTGTAATCACAGTTTGAAAAATAAAAAGGACATGCCTTAAAGCTCAATTTCAAAGGATTATGAGTCATATGCAAATTCAACCACAAAGAGGTATCAGCTCACACCAGTCAGAATATCCATCAGCAAGAAAACTACAAACAATAAATGCTGAAGCCATAAAAAGAAACGAAATTGAGCTATTTGTAATGAGGTGGATAGACCTAGAGTCTGTCATACACAGTGAAGTAAGTCAGAAAGAGAGAGACAAATACCGTATGCTAACACATATACCTGGAATTTAAGAAAAAAATGTCATGAAGAACCTAGGGGTAAAACAGGAATAAAGACAGAGACCTACTAGAGAATGGACTTGAGGATATGGGGAGGGGGAAGGGTAAGCTGTGACAAAGGGAGAGAGAGGCATGGGCATATATATACTACCAAACGTAAGGTAGATAGCTAGTGGGAAGCAGCAGCATGGCACAGGGAGATCAGCTCGGTGCTTTGTGACCGCCTGGAGGGGAGGGAGGGTGGGAGGGAGGGAGATGCAAGAGGGAAGTGATATGGGAACATATGTATATGTATAACTGATTCATTTTGTTGTAAAGCACAAGATAGCACACCATTGTAAAGCAATTATACTTCAATAAAGATGTTAAAAATAAATAAATAAATTAATAAATGCTGAAGGTGTTGTGGAGAAATGCATACCCTCAACTTTAAGTGAGATGTAACCTGGAAAGAGCCACTAATGAGCACAGAATCGTGGTGCATTTAAACGGTAAACCCTGAGATACTATATGATACAGGAGGCCCACTCTTGGGCCTATAACATAAGAAGACAGAATTGGAAAGACACAGGCAGGCAAATGTGCGGTGCAGCAGTATTACAATAGCCAAGACATGGAGGCAACCAGAAAGTCCATCAAGAGGTGAGTGGACAAAGAAGAACTGGTACACGTACAGATGAAATATTATCTAGGGAAAAAAATGAAACAATGCCATTTGCAGCACCGTAGATGATTCTAGAGGTAATCAGGCAAATTGTACTAAGTCAGACAGCAAAAGACACATATCCTATAATATCACTTATAGGTGTTAGCTAAAAATTGATACCAATGAAGATATTTCCACAGAGAAAGGCAATCACAGATTCATTAAACAAAGTTAAGGTTCACCAAATGGAAAGGTGTGAGGACTGGATATATTAGGATATTGGGGTTAACATAGATATAGAAACACATGTGAAATATATAATCATCAAAGACCTACGGAATACCAAGAGAAGACTACTCAACATTGTGTCACAAGCTACATGAGAAAACGATCTGAAGAAGTATAGATACATGTATATGTGTAAAAGAACCACATCTTACACACCTAGAACAAACAAAACATTTTAATCAAATTTGCTCTGATAAAAAATAAAAATTAAAAAAAGAACAAGAAAAAAAGAGAGAAAAAAGAAAAAAAAGAACAAGAAGTAATGAGACATACACTTAAGGGACTTTTTGCTGGCACATTGCATTCTAGTTTACAACCAGAACACGACTTCCATTAAAGCTCTGTCATCACTAATAAAGCAGCTTTATAAGCAATGTTGAAGGTAGCTTAAAAGAATTCTCACTAATTATTGACAGTAACAAGAAAACAAACAAAAGTAAAAATCTCACGGCAAAAAGTATACATAGAGTAAGGGTAGTAGATCAAACACTTATTAAACTTCTGTAAAGAATAAAAGACAACAGTAGTACTTTTTTTAAAAGAGAGGGCCCAAATAAATCAGAACTGAAAGAGATGATGTTACAAGAGCCACCACAGAAATACAAAGTATCCTAAGATACACACAGGGTAACTCAGGGCTCAGACTGGACAGAGCCCACTCTCCATTCCCCTGTACATGACTTACAGGAGCCTCAGGAACTGAGGAGGGGGTCCTTGAGGAGAGGCACAAGATAGAAGATGTTAGGCATTAACATGACTGCATTCATTTTAAACATGCCTGAACTACATTCACATGAGATGATTTTGTCCTGTTTGTACATCAGCACCTCTAGTCGGAACTGCAGATCTTTGGTTTCACCACCTCTATGACAACATTAGCTTCACCTGCTGTGGACCGTCTCCTATAGGATTTCTAGAACCACAAAACATCGAAGCTTCACAGGACGCAGAGTCTGTGCGACTCCACTCAGAGTCTCAACTGCACTCAGAGACTCAGAGTCTCAACAGAGACTCCCCTCTTGGAGGACACACACAAAGTAGTGTGCACATCAGGACCCAGGGGAAGGAGCAGTCACCCCATAGGTGAATGATCATACCTAGCTGCTAGTTTTAGAGGGTCTCCTGCAGAGGTGGGGTGTGGCTGCGGCTCACCATGGGGACAACGACACTGACAGCAGAAGTTCTGGGAAATACTCCTTGGCGTGAACTCTCCCAGAGTCCACCATTAGCCTCACCAAGAGCAAGGTAGGCTCCAGTGCTGGGTCGCCTCAGTCCAAACAACCAACAGGGAGGGAACCCAGCCCCATGCCTCAGCAGACAAGCGGATTAAACTTTTTATTAAACTTTTATTTAATCCACAGACAAGCAGATTAAAGCTCTGCCCACCAGAGCAACACCCAGCTCTACCCACCACCAGTCCCTCGCATAAGGAAGCTTGCACAAGCCTCTCAGATAGACTCAATCACTGGAGAGCAGACAGCAGAAGCAAGAAGAACTACAATTCTGCAGCCTGTGGAAGGAAAACCACATTCACAGAAAGATAGAGAAAATGAAAAGGCAGAGGACTTGATACCAGATCAAGGAACAAGATAAATCCTCAGAAAAACAACGAAATGAAGTGGGGATAGGTAACCTTCCAGTAAAAGAATTCAGAATAATGATAGTGAAGATGATCCAAGACCTTAGAAAAATAATGGAGGCAAAGATCGAGAAGATGCAAGAAATGCTTAACAAAGACCTAGAAGAATTAAGGAACAAACACCTAGAAGAATTAAAGAACAAACAAACAGAGATGAACAATACAATAACTGAAATGAAAAATACACTAGAAGGAATCAGTAGCAGAATAACTGTGACAGAAGAACGGATAAGTGACCTGGAAGACAGAAAGGTGGAAATCACTGCCATGGAACAGAATAAAGAAAAAGAATGAAAATAAATGAAGACAACCTAAGAGACTTCTGGGACAACATTAAATGCAACAACATTCGCATTATAGGGGTCCCAGATGGAGAACAGAGAGAGAAGGGACTCGAGAAAATATCTGAAGAGATTATAGTTGAAAACTTCCCTAGCATGGGAAAAGAAATAGCCACCGAAGTCCATGAAGCGCAGAGAGTCCCAGGCAGGATAAACCAAAGGAGAAAAATGCCGAGACACACAGTAATCAAATTGAAAAAATTAAAGACAAAGAAAAATTATTGAAAGCAACAAGGGAAAAATGACAACATACAACGGAACTCCCATAAGGTTAACAGCTGATTTCTCAGCAGAAAATCTACAAGCCAGAAGGGAGTGGCATGATAAATTTAACGTGATGAAAGGGAAGAACCTACCACCAAGAGTACTCCACCCAGCAAGTATCTCATTCAGATTTGATGGAGAAATCAAAAGCTTTACAGACAAGCAAAAGCTAAGAGAATTCAGCACCACGAAACCAGCTCTACAACAAATGCTAAAGGAACTTCTCTAAGTGGGAAACACAAGAGAAGAAAAGGACCCACTAAGACAAACCCATAACAATTAAGAAAATAATAATAGGAACATACATATTGATAATTACCTTAAACATGAATGGATTAAATGCTCCAACCAAATGACACAGGCTCACTGAATGGATACAAAAACAAGATCCATATATATGCTGTCTACAAGAGACCCATTTCAGACCTAGGGACACATACAGACTGAAAGTGAGGGGATGGAAAAATATATTCCATGCAAATGAAAATCAAAAGAAAGCTGGAGTAGCAATACTCATATCAGATAAAATAGATTTTAAAATAAAGAATGTTACAAGAGACAAGGAAGGACACTACATAATGATCAAGGGATCAATCCAAGATATAACAATTATAAATATATATGTACCCAACACAGGAACACCTCAATATATAAGGCAACTGCTAACAGCTATAAAAGAGGAAATCAACAGTAACACAATAATAGCAAGGGACTTTAATACCTCACTTACACCAATGGAGATCATCCAGACAGAAAATTAATAAGGAAACACAAGCTTTAAATGACACAATAGACCAGATAGATTTAATGGATATTTATAGGACATTCCATCCAAAAACAGCAGACTACAAGTTCTTCTCAATGGTACACGGAACATTCTCCGGGATAGATCACATCTTGGGTCACAAATAAAGCCTCAGTAAATTTAAGAAAACTGAAATCATATCAAGCAGCTGTTCCGACCACAATGCTATGAGATTAGAACTCAATTACAGGGAAAATAACGTAAAAAACAAACCCATGGAGGCTAAACAATACGTTTCTAAATAACCAAGAGATCACTGAAGAAATAAAAGAGGAAATCAAAAACTACCTAGAGACAAATGACAACAAAAACACGATGACTGAAAACCTATGGGATGGAGCAAAAACAGTTCTAAGAGGGAAGTTTATAGCAATAAAAGCCTACCTCAAGAAACCAGAAAAATCTCAAATAAACAATCTAATCCTACACCTAAAGGAACTAGAGAATGAAGAACAAAACCCAAAGTTAATAGAAGGAAAGAAATCATAAAGATCAGAGCAGAAAGAAATGAAATAAAAACAATAGCAAAGATCAATAAAACTAAAATCTGGTTCTTTGAGAAGATAAACAAAAATGATAAACCTGTAGCCAGACTCAAGTAAAAGAGGGAGAGGACTCAAATCAATAAAATTAGAAATGAAAAAGGAGAAGTTGTAACAGACACCACAGAAATACAAAGCATCCTAAGAGACCTCTACAAGCAACTCTATGCCAATAAAATTGACAACCTGGAAGAAATGGACAAATTCTTAGAAAGGTATAACCTTCCAAGACTGAACCGGGAAGAAATAGAAAATATGAACAGACCTATCACAAGTAATGAAATTGAAAGTGTGATTAAAAATCTTCCAACAAACAAAAGTCCAGAACTAGATGGCATCAGAGGTGAATTCTATCAAACATTTAGACAAGAGCTAACACCCAATCTTCTCAAACTCTTCAGAACTTTTCAGGGGAAGGAACACTCCCAAACTCATTATATGAGGCCACCATCACCCTGATACCAAAACCAGACAAAGATACTACAGAAAAAGAAAATTAGAGACCAATATCACTGATTAATATAGATGTAAAAATCCTCAACAAAATACTAGGAAACAGAATTGAACAACACATTAAAAGGATCATGCACCATGATCAGGTGGGGTTTATCCCAGGGATGCAAGAATTCTTCAATATACACAAATCAATCAATGTGATACACCATATTAACAAATTGTAGAATAAAAATATGATCATCCCAATAGATGCAGGAAAAGCTTTCGACAAAATTCAACACCAATTTATGATTAAAAGTCTCCAAAAAGTGGGCATAGAGGGAATCTACCTCAACATAATAAAGGCAGTATATGACAAACCCACAGCAAACGTCATTCTCAATAGTGAAAAACTAAAAGCATTTCCTCTAAGATCAGGAACAAGACAAGGATGTCCACTCTCACCACTATTACTCAACATAGTTTTGGAAGTCCTAGACACAGTAATCAGAGAAGAAAAAGAAATAAAAGGAATACAAATTGGAAAAGAAGAAGTAAAATTGTCAGTTTGCAAATGACACGATACCACACATAGTGAATCCTAAAGATGCCACCAGAAAACTACTAGAGCTAATCAATGAATTTGGTAAAGTTGCAGGATACAAAATTAATGCACAGAAATCTCTTGCATTCCTATACACTAACAATGAAAGATCAGAAAGAGAAATTAAGGAAACAATCTCATTCACCATTGCAACAAAAAGAATAAAATACGGAGGAATGAACCTACATAAGGAGGTAAAAGACCTGTACTCAGAAAACTATAAGACACTGCTGAAAGAAATCAAAGATGATATAAACATATGGAGGTATAAACCATGTTCTTGGATTAGAAGAATCAATATTGTGAAAATGACTATAGTACCCAAAGCAAGCTACAGATTCAATGCAATCCCTATCAAATACCACTGGCATTTTCTACAGAACTAGAACAAAAAAATCTTAAAATTTGTATGGAGACACAAAAGACCCCGAATAGCCAAAGCAGTCTTGAGGGAAATTAAAAGAGCTGGAGGAATCAGACTTCCTAACTTCAGACTATACTACAAACTACATTAATCAAGACTATATGGTACTGGCACAAAAACAGAAATATAGATCAATTGAACAAGATAGAAAGCCCAGAGATAAACCTACATACCTATGGCTAACTCATCTATGACAAAGGAGGCAAAGATATACAATGAAGAAAAGACAGTCTCTTCAGTAAGTGGTGCTGGGAAAACTGGACAACTACACGTGAAAGAATGAAATTAGAACACTCCATAACACATACACAAAAATAAACTCAAAATGAATTAGAGATCTAAATGTTAGACCAGACACTATAAAATTATTAGAGGAAAACATAGGCAGAACACTCTATGACATAAATCACAGCAAGATCCTTTTTGACCCACCTCCTAGAGAAGTGGAAATAAAAACAAAAATAAACAAATGGGACCTAATGAAACTTCAAAGCTTTTGCACAGCAAAGGAAAACATAAACAAGACGAAAATACAACCCTCAGAATGGGAGAAAATGTTTTCAAATGAAGCAAATGACAAAAGATTAATCTCCAAAATTTACAAGCAGCTCGTGTAGCTCAATATCACAAAAACAAACAACACAATCCAAAAATGGGCAGAAGACCTAAATAGACATTTCTCCAAAGGAGATATACAGATTGCCAATAAACACATGAAAGGATGCTGAACATCACTAATCATTAGAGAAATGCAAATCAAAACTACAGTGAGGTATCACCTCCCAGCAGTCAGAATGGCAATCATCAAAAAATCTACAAACAATAAATGCTGGAGAGGCATTTACTGGAGAAAAGGGAACGTTCTTGCACTGTTGCTGGGAATGTAAATTGCTATACCCACTAGGGATAACAGTATAGAGGTTCCTTAAAAAACTAAAAATAGAAGTACCATACGACCCAGCAATCCAACTACTGGGCATTTGCCCTGAGAAAACCATAATTCAAAAAGAGTTATATACAACAATGTTCATTGCAGTTCTACTTACAATAGCCAGGACATGGAAGCAACCTAAGTGTCCATCAACAGATGAATGGATAAAGAATATCTGGCACATATATAAATGGAATATTACTCAGCCATAAAAAGAAACAAAACTGAGTTATTTGTAGTGAGGGGGATGGACTTAGAGTCTGTCCTACACAGTGAAGTAAGTCAGAAAGAGAAAAATAAATACCATGTGCTAACAGAGATATATGGAATCTAAAGAAAAAAGTTTATGAAGAACCTAGGGGCAGGACAGGATTAAGGACACAGACATAGAGAAAGGACTTGAGGACACGGGGAGGGGGAAGGGTAAGCTGGGACGAAGTGAGAGAGTGCCATGGACATATATACATTACCAAATGTAACATCGATAGCTACTGGGAAGCAGCCACATAGCACAGGGAGATCAGCTCGGTGCTTTGCGACCACCTAAAGGGGTGGGATGTGGAGGGTGGGAGGGAGATGTAAGAGGGAGGGGATATGGTGATATATGTATATGTATAATTGATTCACTTTGTTATACAGCAGAAACTAACACTCCATTGTAAAGCAATTATACTCCAATAAAGGTGTAAAAGGAAAATAAAAAAGAAAGAAGCCCAGAGATAAACCTACACACCTATGGTCAACTAATCTATGACAAAGTAGGCAAGACTATACAATGGAGAAAAGACAGTGTCTTCAATCAGTGGTGCTGGGAAAAATGGACAGCTACATGTAAAAGAATGAAATTAGAACACCCCCTAACACCATACACAAAAATAAATTCAAAATGGATTAGAGACCTTAATGTAAGACCGTACAGTATAAAACTCTTAGAGGAAAACATAGGAAGAATACTCTAACATAAATCACAGCAAGATCTTTTTTGATCCACCTCCTAGAGTAATGACATAAAAAAGAAAACTAAACAAATGGGACCTAATGAAACGTAAAAGCTTTTGCAAAGCAATGGAAACTACAAACACAAAAAGACAACCCTCAGGATGGGAGAATATATTTGCAACTGAATCAATGGACAAAGGATTAATCTCCAATATATATAAACAGCTGATGCAGCTCAATATTAAAAAAACAAACAACCCAATACAAAAATGGGCAGAAGATCTAAATAGACATTTCTTCCAAGAAGACGTAGAGATGGCTAAGGAGCACATGAAAAGCTGCTCTACATCACTAATTATTAGAGAAATGCAAATCAAAACTACAATGAGGTATCACCTCACACCTGTTAGAATGGGCATCATCAGAAAATCTACAAACAACAAATGCTGGAGAGGGTGTGGAGAAAAGGAACCCTCTTCCACGATTGGTGGGAATGTAAATTGATAGTCACTATGGAGAACAGTATGGAGGTTCCTTAAAAAACTAAAAATAGAATTACCATATGATCCAGCAACCCACTACAGGGCATATACCCAGAGAAAACCATAAATCAAAAAGACACATTCACCACAATGTTCATTGCAGCACTATTTACAATAGCCAGGTAATGGAAGCAACCTAAATGCCCACAGACAGACGAATGGATAAAGATGTGGTACATATATAAAATGGACTATTAGCCATAAAAAGGAATGAAATTGGGTCATTTGTAGAGACGTCGATGGATTTAGAGACTGTCATACAGAGTGAAGTAAGTCAGAAAGAGAAAAACAAATATTGTATATTAACGTATATATGTGGAACCTAGAAAAATGGTACAGATGAACCGGTTTGAAGGGCAGAAATAGAGACACAGATGTAGAGAACAAATGTATGGACACAAAGAGGGGAAAGCCATGGGGGGGTGGCGGTGGGAGGAGTTGGGAGATTGGGATTGACATGTATACATTTATATGTATAAAATAGATAACCAATAAGAACCTGCTGTATAAAAAATAAATAAAATAAAATGAAAAATAAAATTTTTAAAAAAACGGAAAAAAGTTATTCCCTTCACATACATGTATTTATATGAATGAATTATTTCCATGCTTACATCCATAAGTACAAAAAAGAGGAATAAAACCTACCTTGAAACAAAAAAGAAAAAAACAAAACAGAACCCACCGGTTATACAGATGAAAATCCTAAGGGCACTTGCTCCAGTGGTAGACAATTCTGAAGTTGGTCAGAGGTGGGGAATCGTCTCGCATGCAGCCAGCAGCCCCCCCGCAAGGAGTGTCCTCATTACAAGCCTGGGGGACCGTGCCGAGGCATCTGTGAGTAAACGTGAGATGAGCCCCAGGCCAGCTGCTGCTGAACTGTTCCCAACCTTCCCAGGTAAAACACCTGAATATGTACAAGGACTTGAAAGCCTAGAGGAAGGGCCATAGAGCCACACGAGTGACAGCATGCCAGCCGACTTGGTGCCTGCAGGCCAGCCAGGATGGTCCTGGCCCTGGGTGCTCTTCTGGAAGATTTCCATTTCCCTGCCTGAGATACCTGTCCTGTCCCTGCCCCCACTGCTTTTTTCCTTCCTCACCTCTGCCCAGGGAGAAATTCCAGCAGCAGGTATGGGTGACACATCCTCTTCTTTAGCAGGTGGCAGCCTGACAACTGCTGCAGAAAGTCCAGCAGAGCCCCACTCACACTGGGCCACCCACAAAGCCGTGGCCTCTCACTCCCTCCCACCAGCCCAGCCCCGAGACTGCTGACAGGGCAGAGAAAATGGCGTCAGGCACAGCTACAGAGGCTCTTGCTGCCTGGAGTGGTATTTATATTGATCTCAACCCAGGCACACCTGGGGAGGGCTGGCCGGCACGGTAAGGCTGCCCAGGTCAGCCAATCATCACCCCTCAGGGGCTCACAGTTGCAGAAAATGGAACTTGCTGAACCGGCCAGGTCCAAGGAACAGGTGTGGGCTCCTGAGAGTCAGGATAGACAAGGGGCTGCAGCTTTGGCTTGTTTTCTAATCATTTTATCTGGCCCATGAGTGGGAGACAACTTCAAGAAAACCCTCTCCTAATGAGAGGAACCCAGGAGTCAGGGAGAGGAGGGGTGGGTGGTGGTTGGAGACAGAGGCCTGGTGCCCCGGGTGCAGTGGAAGTCTCTGGAAGACCAGGTGGAGGGAGGCCTCACGGAGTGATGCCCAGGGTCACAGACCTGTCGCAGCTGCTGTTTGTTAGTTCAAGTCCTGCTCTGAGGTGCTCTGTGTCAGCTCTGAGCGACAGGTGAGCTGGGGGTGCTCTGCAATGAGGGCTATGTGCACGGTTCCTGTGTGCCCAGCCCTGCCACAGTACCTGCAAGGGTAGCTCTGTATCCTGGGAGGGGCCTGACCACGAGAGCCCTGTGGCCTGGGGTGGGGGTGGGGTACCTGCCCAGGTGAGCTCCATATTCTGGGATTGGTCTGACCACGAGAGCCCCATGGGCTGCTGGGGACCTGGTAAAGGATGTCAGGACAGTCAGTGAAGCCACCGAGGATATACCTCCAGTTGCTCCTAATTCCTACACCCTGCTGGTCATTCTACCAACCACCAGGACATGGTATTCTGTATTAGTCTTCAATGATGCCTTCTTTTGTATTCCATTAGTCCCAGAGTCACAAGAAATTTTGGCTTGTGAGTGGCAGGACTCAACATACAACGAAAACAATACTTCCGGGCCGTCTGGCCCCAAGGGTGCAAAAATTCCCACACCATCTTTGGGGAAAGCTTAGCTAAAGACCTAAAAGTTCTACCTCTGGAAAAGGAAACCCTCCTTCAATATGCAGACGACATTCTGATCGCCAGCCCTACTAAGGAGGCCTCTGAACTACCAAGCCAATAAAGGATAGAAGTTGTCCAAGAAAAAGCTCAAATATCACAGACTGCCGTGACCTGCCTGGGCTTCATTCTCACAGAAGGTTGGAGAAGTCCATCCCAGGAAAGGGAAGAAACCATTTTCAGCCTTACCCCTTTCTAAAACTAGAAGACAGCTTAGGGGTTCCTGGGGAGGCCAGGGTTTGCTGCTTCTGGATCCCTAACTACAGTCTACTAGCTGGGCCTCTATATGAAACACTGAAAGGAAAAGATGATGATCCTTTTGAATAGAATCCAGAAGTGGCCTTTCAAGAATGGAAAGAGCAGTCAATTCAGACCCTTGCCCTGGAACTCCCTAATTTAGCTAAACCCTTTGACCTTTACATTCCCGGTGAAAGGTGAATCGCCATTGGAGAATTAGTGCAAAACCTGGGACCACTTGAAATGGAACAATGCAAGAATGCCATCCAGGTAGGATAAACTATGGTCACCAAGGGGCTTGGCCCACTGCCACATCTGGCCAAGATACTGGCAGTATCTAAAAACCTGGAAATCAGCAGCCCAAAAGGCCACCTCCCTCCTAAGGGAAAAGGACCCCACGTGGTGATCCTAACCACCAACCATGCCCTGAAGTTGCAGGGTTCGCTCCGTGGGCACACCGACCTCGAGTGAGGAGGCCCTCCAACTCCAACATCCAGAGAGATAACCGGGGGCAACAGGGCACCGTGACGACTCGTGTGAACATCACTTGACCTGGACTTTCTCTCATAAAACAACAAGAGTGTGTCCCAAAAGAGTAGACTACTGCTTGCAGGACTTACTGCACCCAGAGGGGAGCTAATAATCTTGGCGGGGGAACCGTATATCACACTGTCACCATAGAAAAGCCTACAGACACCGTGATGATGGTGGCCAGTAAGACCGGCTGGACTCTTGTTTACTTCAAAAGGCTGTTGACTCAGTGGCCATCATGGTCCTTGATCACCACTGACCCTGGACTGTCTGGGAGTTGAGCGGGCAGGGCTCTGACACCTGGTGCTGTTTGTACGTTAATTCAGGGGCCTAATTGAAGAAAGCGCAGACTACTGGTCAGAGCATCTAGGCTGGCAGAAACGGTCGGCCTAAGGTGGCCGAACAAATGTGGGGCGGGGTGAAACCGGCCCCCACAGCGTCTCTGCACATCTCTTTCCTGGACCCTTAAAGGTCATTAGAATCTATAACACTTCCAATGCTGGTGCTCAGGTGGACGAGCAGGGAGGCAGGGGGCCTGGGGACAATCAACGTCACCTGGAGGCTGCTGGGGAGAAGCTCTGACCCTCGCCCCAGGGTATGAGGGCTCCCAACTCAGCACTCAGCAGTTACAGAAGAAGGGTCTGCACCCTCAGCACTCCAAGAATGAGGAACGGGACAAAAGGCAGAGGGGGGGTTTGTCCCCAGCAAAGCCCATTAAAAATCCCTGGGAGATAAAAATAGAATCTGGGCAATAAAGTCAAGTCTAACCTTTTTTATCCTTTGTGCTTTGTCTAATTTCACGTGCTCCTAGGGTCCCGCATGCAGAGGTTCCACACCCGGCACTTCAGACCAGATTTCCTAGTGCAGAATGGCTGGGTCGACACCTCAGCTCCTGGGGCCCAGTGCAGACTCCGCGATATAGAGCCTGAGCTACAGCCAACCCGGCCCTCGAGAGCTCCGCCCCCTCCCTCCCACTGACTCTGACAGGATCTCTACACAGCAGCCCAGCCCACAGCCCACGGGGTAGTACATGCTCTCACCTCTCCATTCTCTGATCAAAATATAAAGTTTCCTTTGCTTGTGAACCAAACTCAGTCTCGATCTGTTGGCCCCAATGACACTGGGCAGGGGGACACTTGTTGGGGTCCACTCTGGAGGATCAGTAACAGAAATTGAGACTATTGTAACCTCAATGAACAGATGTGTGAGCCAAAGTGTAGTTAACATAGAACAGTGTATAAGGCTCGGGTAAAATAAGATGTTTCTAACACTTCCATTGGATATTTCCATCACTTTATTATAAGCAAGTTCAGTGAAAAGGTTTGTCTTATTTGTCAGCTCAATATTAGAGAAATGAAGTGATTTCTTTCCAAGGATGTACATCTAATAATCTTGGTTAAACCTTCAATCTTGTTTTAAATGCTTTTCCATTGAAAATGATACCTCTCTTTCAGCTCCCCCATTTCTGAGAAGTATAAAATCTTATAATTTATTATTACCAAAGGGGAAAGGTGGGAGGAGGGATAAATTAACAGTTTGGGATTAACACATACACACTGCTATGTATAAAATAGATCATCAACAAGGAACTACTGTATAGCACAGGGAACTACACTCAACATTTTGCAATAACCTATAAGGGGAAATAATCTGAAAAAGAATAGATATTTTTATTGACATCATCTATCAATGACAGTTAAAGTGTAACCTAAGGGAAGCTGGTGGTGAGTGCTTCTGACCCTGAAGACTTCAATCATCTAAAGTTTGGACTCTGCCTACTTCCCAAGGCCCTTAATGAACATATGTGTAGCCGTAGCTTAAAAAATTCCCCAGTTTGGGTTTCGGGGAGACACTGATTTTGAAAAAGCCCTGGTGTTCTCCTTACATGAATGGGACTCTTCCTACTGCTAAAACATGTCTGTCACACCCAGAGGATGGTATACCGTCTGATCGGGAAGAGTTTGGAAAAGGCATCTCATCTCCTCATCTCCTGGTGCTCGGGTTCACCCCTCCAGCGTCTTTACTAACAGTCTCCCCACTTGGAGATGTCAGCACTGTCAACATCCTGTTGCGTACAGTTTGGAATTTGTCCAGAGGATGAAGCGGAAGGATGAGGAACAATGAGAGGCAAGTCCTACGTGTTCAGACAGGCACATGTCACTCTAATTTCCAATCAGGAAGACGAATTGACCAAAGGCTAGGGTTGCCCATGGAAACAGTATAGGGCTTGAGGAAATCCCGCTGCTTTGTGGCCAGTTCCCATAAACACAAGTTGAACAATAGAACTCAGGGGCAGTAAAATTCACAAAACTGCAGAGTTGAAAATATCCATCACTGAAAAATGTCTTGAGGAAAGTCAGAGAAAAGGACTTGTAAGCAAGGGAGAATGGCAGGAAAGGGATTTGAGGAGGTAGAAAGGACTCGCCATTAAGCACAAGAAAAGGAGCTGAACATTGCCAACATTGCAGTTGGCCAAAAAGGGTGTATGCGTTTTTTTGTGTATATATTCAAGAAAAGAGCGTACACCTTTTTAGCCAACCAAACAGGTGGGCACTGGAAGTCAATACTACAAAAGACATCACTTCGCATCAGTCAGAAGAGCCATCCTCATAAAGCGTAAACAACAGAAATGCAGGACAGGGCAAGGAGAAGAGGGAGCCCTGTGAGACTTATAGTGGAAATGTATATTGCCAACGGCCATTCTGGAGAAGTGTATTGTGTTTACTAAAGCATCTAAACAATGAGCTACAGAGCATAGGGCACTTGCACTCATGGGCGTATATCTTGGGAAAAACAAAAATCGAGAGGACACAGGCACCCCAATGTTTACCCCCTCTCTGTTTAAAAGATCCTCGACTAGGATATAACTTAAATGTCTCTGGAGGGAAAAAATGGATAGAGATGTGGTACTTAGGTAGAGTGGAATATTATTCAGCCTGGAAATCAATGAAATATGGCCAGCTGTAACAACTCCGGAGGAGTTACGTATGATCATTCTAAGTGACAGAATTCAAAAAGAAGAAGACACATATCATAAGATATCACTTAAAGGTGGAATCCAAAATGGCTACACATGAAATAAATTACAAAACAAAAACATAGTCAAATATGTAGAAAACACGCATAAGGCTGCTAAACGGGAAAGGTGGGGAGGGGTGAGGCATCATCCAGGAGGTTGAAATTAGCAAAGATACCATTCCAAATACCAAACTGATAATCAACAAGGCCTACACGGTAGCTAAAAGAACTGCACTCAGCACACTCAAGTCACCGGAAAAGAATATATACGACTGGTAAGAATCTGAAAAAGAATTTATTGATGTCTCTCTGTACGTGAATCAAGTGGATGTACAGCAGCAAGAAACAGAGCTTTGAAAATCAGCTGTAACCAATATAGTAATAAATTGAAAAAAATAAACGACAGAGAGACAGAGAAAATCTCTTACAACTTTTCCTCAGGGACGGTGATGCAACATGGATTGAACACATCTAGACCCACAGCAGGATGAGACATAAGGCTGGAAACTGTTTGCGCTAAGAGAAATGTGAGGTTGGGTGAGGAAATGCACACCCTTTAAAGTAATACTACCTGGTACCCATTCAATGGGTCCCAAATCTGCAGGTTCAAGGGATCTTCCTACAGCTAAAACATGCATGGAAAACCCAGAGGACTGTACACCATGTGATCGGGAGATGTGTCTAAAATGCACCTCATTTATCCTCTCCTGGTGCTCCTGTTCACCATTCCAGCCACGTTACTTAGAAGCTCCCCACTTGGAGAATCAGCACATTTAAACTTCTGTTTCACACATTTTGCAAATTGTGAGGAGGATGAACGGGAAGAGGGGGAACCAATGAGAGAAGAGTTGTAGGGGTTTGGACGGGCACATATCACTCTAATTTCCCATTAAGAATAAGAGTTAAAAAAAGGCTCAGCCTGCCTCGCCGGAGCCAAAATAGGGCCTGAAGCAATCCTGCGGGTTTGAGGCCAGCTCACAAAAGAGCAACTTAAAACATGGAGCTCAGGGTCACTGCAATTCACAAACCTGCAGAGTTATAAATGAAAACTAACGTCCAAAAATATGTTGAGGTAAGGCAAAGAAGAGGATCTGAATGCAAGACAGAATTGCAAGAAACAGATTTCAAGAGATAGATTGGACTCGTCTTTAACGCACATGAAAAGCGGCAGAATTTCGACAATGATGCAGTTGGCCCAAAAGGGCGTATGCGATTTTTCCTGATTATATCCAGGAAAAAACGCATACGCACTTTATGGGCAACGAAGCAAGCAAGCAATGCAAATGTGCACAACAAAGAAGTCTCATTTCCCACCGGTCAAAAGGGCCATCCTAAAAAATTGTAAAAACCAGAAATGCAGGACAGGCCATGGAGAACAGGGAGCCTTTATACGCTGATGGGCAGTGTGTGAACTGCCGAGAGCCACTCTGGAGAAGTGTATGGTGGTTCCTAAATCATCTAAAAACAGAGCTACAGAGCATAGGACACTTCCAATCATGGGAGTATATCTAGGGAAGTCTAAAAATCAACAAGACACAAGCACACCACAGTTTAGGGCTACTCTGTTTACAAGAACCTCAACTTCAGTACACCTTAAATATCCCAGGAAAGAGAACAATGGATAAAGAAGATGTGGTACTTATGTACAATGGAATATCTCTTCACCATGAAATCAATGTAATAAGGCTAGTAGAAGGATAAAGAGTGGATTTAGGTCCGATAATACTACTTGAAATAAGTCAAACAGAAAAAGAAACATATCATAAGATATCACTTATAGAGGGAGGGTAAATATGGCTGCACAAGAAATGAATTACAGAACAGAACAGTGTCTCACATTTAGAAAACACACTTATGTCAGCTTAAGGGGAAAGGAGAGGTGGGGTGATGCATAAAACCAGAGTTTGAAATTAGCACAGATACCGTTCAAGAAACCAAATAGGTATTAGACAAGATCTACACCTTGCTCAATGAACTGGCCTCAACACACCCTATACACCGCAGAGAAATATATCTGAGTAATAAGAATCTTAAAACCCATGTATTGATATATCTCCATAAGGGAATCAAGTGTGTGCAGAGCGGCACAAACACAGCAGTGAAAATGAGCTAAACCCCATTATAGAAATAAATTTTAAAAACAAAACGCAGAAACAATGAAAGAGAGAAAAATTCTTACAAAATTCGCTCAGGGGCTGTGATGCAACCTGGATTGACCACATATAAACCCACAGCTGGATAAGACATAAGGCTGGACACTTGGGGCTGAGAGGATTGGTGAGCTTCGGTGAGCAACTGCCGAAAGTTTAATGCAATACTTCATGCTACTCATTCCAAGGGTCCCAACACTCCAGGTTGAAGGGAATCTTCCTACAGCTAAACCATGCTTGGGAAACCCAGCGACTGGTATACCATATGATCGGGAAAGGTTTCTAAAACGCACCACATTTTTCCTCTCCTGGGGCTCCGGATCGACATTCCAGCCGCTTTACTAACAACATCCCCACATGGAGAGTCAATGCCTTTAAGTTCTGGTATCGCACAGTCTTCAGTTAGTGCGGAGGATGAATGGGAATAGGGGGAACCAGTGAGAAACTAGCTGTAGCGGTTTCAATGGGCACATGTCACTCTAATTTCACATCAGTAAGAAGAATGAACCAAAGGCACAGCAAGGTGCCCCAGAAGAAGAATAGGGCTTCAAGGAATCCTGTGGTTATGGGGCAAGATCACAAAACTAAGAGCTGAAAAATGGAGCTAAGGGCCACTGCAATTCAAAAACCTGACTTGCCCAAAAAGGGCGTATGTGTTTTTTCCTGAATATATTCAGGAAAAAACGCATACGCACTTTTTGGCCAACCAAGCAAGCTTGCAAAGGAAATCTGCACTACAATGAAGTCTCAATTCCCCCTGGTGAAAAGGGCCATCTGAAAAAAGTGTAAAATCCATAAAGGCATGACAGGCCATGGAGAACTGGGAGCCATCTTATGCTGATGGGCAGGATGTAAATTGCCAACAGCCACTCTGGAGAAGTGTTTGGTGTTTCCTGAAACATCTAAAAAACAAAGCAACAGAGCCTAGGGCACTTCCACTTATGGTCCTATAGCTTAGGGAAATTAAAATCAAAAAGACACAGCCACCCCAAAGGTTGGGACGGCTCTGTTTACAAGAACCTGGTTTACGGTACAAGTTCAATATCGCAGAAAGTGAAAAATGGATAAAGAAGTTGTGGTACTTACGTACAATGAAGTATCACTCAGCAATGAAATCTATGTCATCAGGCCCGTAGCAGCATAATGAGTGGATTCAGGTACGATGATTCTAACTGAAATAAGTCACACAGAAAAAGAAACATCATAAGGTATCACTAATACACGGAATGTAACCTTGGCTACACAGGAACTGAATTCCAAAACAGAACAGGGTCTCAAATTTAGAAACCCAACTTATGCTTGCTTAAGGGGAAAGGTGAGTTGGGGTGCTGCATAAAACCAGAGATTGAAATGAGCACAGTTAAGTTCCTTAAGCCAAATATGGAATAGACAAGAGCTACTCCTTGCTCAACGAAATGGATTCAACACCCCATATTAAACACCTAAGAATATACCTGACTAGGAAGTATCTTAAAACCTATTGATTGCTATGTCTCCGAAAGAGAATCAAGCGAGTGTGCAGGGGCATAAACGCAGCAGTGATAGGATTGGAGAGGTTCGGTGAGCAAATGAAGACCCTTTGAAGTCCTATTGCATGGTACCCATTCCACGGGTCTCAACTCTCCAGGTTTAAGGTATTCTTCCTTCAGCTAAAACATGCATGTGGAACCCAGAGTATGATCAATCGTGTGATCGGGAGACGTGTTCCAATATGTCTCAGTTTTCGTCCCCTGGTACTCGGGTGCAACATTCCAGACGCTTTACTAACACTCTCCCGACTTGGAGAGTCAGTGCCTTTAACCTCCTGTTTGGCCCAGTTTGCAATTTCTGCGGAAGATGAACAGGAATAGGGAGAACCAATGACAGACTAGCTGGAGGTGTCTGGACGGGCAAATTTAACTCTCATTTCCCACCAGGAAGAGGAATTAACC
Organism: Lagenorhynchus albirostris; assembly: GCF_949774975.1. NCBI lineage: Eukaryota > Metazoa > Chordata > Mammalia > Artiodactyla > Delphinidae > Lagenorhynchus > Lagenorhynchus albirostris. The sequence goes on along the minus strand of NW_026783314.1, from coordinate 13,572 downwards.
AAAGGCTCAGCGTGCCGTGCCGCAACCAGATTAGGGCCTGAAGCCATCCTGCGGTGTTGCGGCCAGCTCACGAGAAAGCGAGTTGAAGAAAGGAGCTCAGGGGCACTGTAATTCACAAACCTGCAGAGTTATAAATGACAGCTATCGTCCAAAAATATACTGAAGTAAGGCTGCCAAGAGGACTTGAAAGCGGGGCAGAATTGCAGGAAACCGATTTCAGGAGGTAGACTGGATTTGCATTTAAAGCATAGGAAAAGAGGCAGAACGTCCACAATGATGCACTTGGCCAAAAAGTGCATATGCTTTTTTTCCTCAATATATTCAGGAAAAAACGCATACGCCCTTTTTGGCCAACCAAGCAAGCTTGCAAAGGAAATCTGCACTACAATGAAGTCTCACTTCCCCCAGGTCAAAAGGGCCATCTGAAAAAAGTGTAAAATCCAGAAAGGCAGGACAGGCCATGGAGAACTGGGAGCCTTGTTATGCTGATGTGCGGGATGTAAATTGCCAACAGCCACTCTGGAGAAGTGTATGGTGTTTCCTGAAACATCTAAAAAACAAAGCAACAGAGCCTAAGGCACTTCCACTTATGGTCCTATAGCTTAGGGAAATTAAAATCAAAAAGACACAGCCACCCCAAAGGTTGGGACGGCTCTGTTTACAAGAACCTGGTTTACGGTACAAGTTCAATATCGCAGAAAGTGAAAAATGGATAACGAAGTTGTGGTACTTACGTACAATGCATAATCACTCAGCAATAAAATTTATGCCATCAGGCCCGTAGCAGCATAATGAGTGGATTCAGGTATGATGATTCTAATTGAAAAAAGTCACACAGAAAAAGAAACATCATAAGATATCACTAATACACGGAATGTAATCTTGGCTACATAGGAACTGAATTACAAAACAGAACAGGGTCTCAAATTTAGAAAATCAACTTATGCTTGCTTAAGGGGAAAGGTGAGTTGGGGTGCTGCAAAAAACCAGAGATTGAAATGAGCACAGATAAAGTTCCTTAAGCCAAATATGGAATAGACAAGAGCTACTCCTTGCTCAACGAAATGGATTCAACACCCCATATTAAACACCTAAGAATATACCTGACTAGGAAGTATCTTAAAACCTATTGATTGCTATGTCTCCGAAAGAGAATCAAGCGAGTGTGCAGGGGCATAAACGCAGCAGTGATAGGATTGGAGAGGTTCGGTGAGCAAATGAAGACCCTTTGAATTCATATTGCATGGTACCCATTCCACGGGTCTCAACTCTCCAGGTTTAAGGTATTCTTCCTTCAGCTAAAACATGCATGTGGAACCCAGAGTATGATCAATCGTGTGATCGGGAGACGTGTTCCAATATGTGTCAGTTTTCGTCCCCTGGTACTCGGGTGCAACATTCCAGACGCTTTACTAACACTCTCCCGACTTGGAGAGTCAGTGCCTTTAACCTCCTGTTTGGCCCAGTTTGCAATTTCTGCGGAAGATGAACAGGAATAGGGAGAACCAATGACAGACTAGATGGAGGTGTCTGGATGGGCAAATTTAACTCTCATTTCGCACCAGGAAGAGGAAATAACCAAAGGCTCAGCGTGCCGTGCCGGAACCAGATTAGGGCCTGAAGCCATCCTGCGGTGTTGCGGCCAGCTCACGAGAAAGCGAGTTGAAGAAAGGAGCTCAGGGGCACTGTAATTCACAAACCTGCAGAGTTATAAATGACAGCTATCGTCCAAAAATATACTGAAGTAAGGCTGCCAAGAGGACTAGAAAGCGGGGCAGAATTGCAGGAAACCGATTTCAGGAGGTAGACTGGAATTGCATTTAAAGCATAGGAAAAGAGGCAGAACGTCCACAATGATGCACTTGGCCAAAAAGGGCGTATGCGTTTTTTCCTGAATATATTCAGGAAAAAACGCATACGCCCTTTTTGGCCAACCAAGCAAGCTTGCAAAGGAAATCTGCACTACAATGAAGTCTCACTTCCCCCCGGTCAAAAGGGCCATCTGAAAAAAGTGTAAAATCCAGAAAGGCAGGACAGGCCATGGAGAACTGGGAGCCTTGTTATGCTGATGGGCGGGATGTAAATTGCCAACAGCCACTCTGGAGAAGTGTATGGTGTTTCCTGAAACATCTAAAAAACAAAGCAACAGAGCCTAGGGCACTTCCACTTATGGTCCTATAGCTTAGTTAATTTAAAATCAAACAGACACAGCCACCCCAAAGGTTGGGACGGTTCTTTTTACTGGAATCTCTTCTACGGCACAAGTTAAATATCCCAGAGAGCAAATAATGGATAAAGAAGTTGCGGTACTTATGTACAACAGAATACCACTCAGCAATGAAATCTATGTCACCAGGCCCGTACCAGCATAATGAGTGGATTGAGGCACGATGATTCTAACTGAAGTAAGTCACACAGAAATAGAAACATCATAAGGTATCACTAATACACGGAATGGAACTTGGCTACACATGAACTGAATTACAAAACAGAACAGGGTCTCAAATTTAGAAAACTAACTTATGCTTGCTTAAGGGGGAAGGTGAGTTGGGGTGCTGCATTAAACCAGAGTTTGAAATTAGCACAGATACCGTTCCATAAGCCAAATATGGAATAGACAAGACCTACCCCTTGCTCAACGAAATGGATTCAACAATGAGGTATCACCTCACACCTGGTTGAATAGGCATCATAGAAAATCTACAAGCAAAAAATGCTGGAAAGGGTGTGGAGAAAAGGAACCCTCTTCCACTATTGTTGGGAATATAAATTGATACAGTCACTATGGAGAACAATATGGAATTTCTTAAGAAACTAACAATAGAATTACCATATGATACAGCAATCCCAGTACTGGACATATACCCAGGCAAAACCATAAATCAAAAAGAGACATTCACCGCAATGTTCATTGCATCACTATTTACAATATCGAGGTAATGGAAGCAACCTAAATGCCCACAGACAGACGAATGCATAAAGCCGTGGTACATATATAAAATGCAATATTACTAAGCCATGAAAAGGAATGAAATTCGGTTATTTGTAGAGACGTCAATGCATCTAGAGACTGTCATACAGAGTGAAGTAAGTCAGAAAGAGAAAAACAAATCTTGTATATTCATGCATATATGTGGAACCTAGAAAACCTGTACAGATTAACCATTTTGCAAGGCATAAATAGAGCAACAGATGTAGACAACAAACGTATGGACACCAAGGGGGGAAAGCTGTTGGGGGGGGTGGTGGGAGGAGTTGAGAGACTGGGATTGGCATGTATACATTTATATGTATAAAATAGATAACCAATAAGAACCAATAAAATAAAATTAAAAATTAAAAAGAAATAAAATTTAAACAATAGAAAAAACAATTATTCCCTTCACATACATGTATTTATATGAATAAATTATTTCCATGCTTATATCTGTAAATACAAAAAAGAGGAATAAAATCTACCTTGAACCCAAAACGAAAAAGAGAAAAAAAACACAGAACCCACCAGTTCCACAGAGGAAAACCGTATCAGGGCACTTGCTCCAGTTGTAAACAATTCTGAAGTTGGTCAGTGGTGGGGAATCGTCTCCCATTCAGCCAGCAGCCCCCACGCAACAAGCGTCCTCATTGCAAAGCTGGGGCACCGTGCCGAGGCATCTGTGAGTAAACGTGAGCTGAGCCCCAGGCCAGTTGCTGCTGAACTATTCCCACCCATCCCAGGTAAAACACCTGAATATATACAAGGACTTGAAAGCCTAGAGGGAGGGCCATAGAGCCACACGAGTGACAGCATGCCGGCCGACTTGGTGCCTGCAGGCCAGCCAGGATGGTCCTGGCCCTGGGTGCTCTTCTGGAAGATTTCCATTTCCCTGCCTGAGATACCCGTCCTGTCCCTGCCCCCACTGCTTTTTTCCTTCCTCACCTCTGCCCAGGGAGAAATTCCAGCAGCAGGTATGGGTGACACATCTTCTTCTTTAGCAGGTGGCAGCCTGGCAACTGCTGCAGAAAGTCCAGCAGAGCCCCACTCACACTGGGCCACCCACAAAGCCGTGGCCTCTCACTCCCTCCCACCAGCCCAGCCCCGAGACTGCTGACAGGGCAGAGAAAATGGCGTCAGGCACGGCTGCAGGGGCTCTTGCTGCCTGGAGTGGTATTTATAGTGATCTCAACCCAGGCACACCTGGGGAGGGCTGGCCGGCACGGTAAGGCTGCCCAGGTCAGCCAATCATCACCCCTCAGGGGCTCACAGTTGCAGAAAATGGAACTTGCTGAACCGGCCAGGTCCAAGGAACAGGTGTGGGCTCCTGAGAGTCAGGATAGACAAGGGGCTGCAGCTTTGGCTTGTTTTCTAATCATTTTATCTGGCCCATGAGTGGGAGACAACTTCAAGAAAACCCTCTCCTAATGAGAGGAACCCAGGAGTCAGGGAGAGGAGGGGTGGGTGGTGGTTGGAGACAGAGGCCTGGTGCCCCGGGTGCAGTGGAAGTCTCTGGAAGACCAGGTGGAGGGAGGCCTCACGGAGTGATGCCCAGGGTCACAGACCTGTCGCAGCTGCTGTTTGTTAGTTCAAGTCCTGCTCTGAGGTGCTCTGTGTCAGCTCTGAGCGACAGGTGAGCTGGGGGTGCTCTGCAATGAGGGCTATGTGCACGGTTCCTGTGTGCCCAGCCCTGCCACAGTACCTGCAAGGGTAGCTCTGTATCCTGGGAGGGGCCTGACCACGAGAGCCCTGTGGCCTGGGGTGGGGGTGGGGTACCTGCCCAGGTGAGCTCCATATTCTGGGATTGGTCTGACCACGAGAGCCCCATGGGCTGCTGGGGACCTGGTAAAGGATGTCAGGACAGTCAGTGAAGCCACCGAGGATATACCTCCAGTTGCTCCTAATTCCTACACCCTGCTGGTCATTCTACCAACCACCAGGACATGGTATTCTGTATTAGTCTTCAATGATGCCTTCTTTTGTATTCCATTAGTCCCAGAGTCACAAGAAATTTTGGCTTGTGAGTGGCAGGACTCAACATACAACGAAAACAATACTTCCGGGCCGTCTGGCCCCAAGGGTGCAAAAATTCCCACACCATCTTTGGGGAAAGCTTAGCTAAAGACCTAAAAGTTCTACCTCTGGAAAAGGAAACCCTCCTTCAATATGCAGACGACATTCTGATCGCCAGCCCTACTAAGGAGGCCTCTGAACTACCAAGCCAATAAAGGATAGAAGTTGTCCAAGAAAAAGCTCAAATATCACAGACTGCCGTGACCTGCCTGGGCTTCATTCTCACAGAAGGTTGGAGAAGTCCATCCCAGGAAAGGGAAGAAACCATTTTCAGCCTTACCCCTTTCTAAAACTAGAAGACAGCTTAGGGGTTCCTGGGGAGGCCAGGGTTTGCTGCTTCTGGATCCCTAACTACAGTCTACTAGCTGGGCCTCTATATGAAACACTGAAAGGAAAAGATGATGATCCTTTTGAATAGAATCCAGAAGTGGCCTTTCAAGAATGGAAAGAGCAGTCAATTCAGACCCTTGCCCTGGAACTCCCTAATTTAGCTAAACCCTTTGACCTTTACATTCCCGGTGAAAGGTGAATCGCCATTGGAGAATTAGTGCAAAACCTGGGACCACTTGAATTGGAACAATGCAAGAATGCCATCCAGGTAGGATAAACTATGGTCACCAAGGGGCTTGGCCCACTGCCACATCTGGCCAAGATACTGGCGGTATCTAAAAACCTGGAAATCAGCAGCCCAAAAGGCCACCTCCCTCCTAAGGGAAAAGGACCCCACGTGGTGATCCTAACCACCAACCATGCCCTGAAGTTGCAGGGTTCGCTCCGTGGGCACACCGACCTCGAGTGAGGAGGCCCTCCAACTCCAACATCCAGAGAGATAACCGGGGGCAACAGGGCACCGTGACGACTCGTGTGAACATCACTTGACCTGGACTTTCTCTCATAAAACAACAAGAGTGTGTCCCAAAAGAGTAGACTACTGCTTGCAGGACTTACTGCACCCAGAGGGGAGCTAATAATCTTGGCGGGGGAACCGTATATCACACTGTCACCATAGAAAAGCCTACAGACACCGTGATGATGGTGGCCAGTAAGACCGGCTGGACTCTTGTTTACTTCAAAAGGCTGTTGACTCAGTGGCCATCATGGTCCTTGATCACCACTGACCCTGGACTGTCTGGGAGTTGAGCGGGCAGGGCTCTGACACCTGGTGCTGTTTGTACGTTAATTCAGGGGCCTAATTGAAGAAAGCGCAGACTACTGGTCAGAGCATCTAGGCTGGCAGAAACGGTCGGCCTAAGGTGGCCGAACAAATGTGGGGCGGGGTGAAACCGGCCCCCACAGCGTCTCTGCACATCTCTTTCCTGGACCCTTAAAGGTCATTAGAATCTATAACACTTCCAATGCTGGTGCTCAGGTGGACGAGCAGGGAGGCAGGGGGCCTGGGGACAATCAACGTCACCTGGAGGCTGCTGGGGAGAAGCTCTGACCCTCGCCCCAGGGTATGAGGGCTCCCAACTCAGCACTCAGCAGTTACAGAAGAAGGGTCTGCACCCTCAGCACTCCAAGAATGAGGAACGGGACAAAAGGCAGAGGGGGGGTTTGTCCCCAGCAAAGCCCATTAAAAATCCCTGGGAGATAAAAATAGAATCTGGGCAATAAAGTCAAGTCTAACCTTTTTTATCCTTTGTGCTTTGTCTAATTTCACGTGCTCCTAGGGTCCCGCATGCAGAGGTTCCACACCCGGCACTTCAGACCAGATTTCCTAGTGCAGAATGGCTGGGTCGACACCTCAGCTCCTGGGGCCCAGTGCAGACTCCGCGATATAGAGCCTGAGCTACAGCCAACCCGGCCCTCGAGAGCTCCGCCCCCTCCCTCCCACTGACTCTGACAGGATCTCTACACAGCAGCCCAGCCCACAGCCCACGGGGTAGTACATGCTCTCACCTCTCCATTCTCTGATCAAAATATAAAGTTTCCTTTGCTTGTGAACCAAACTCAGTCTCGATCTGTTGGCCCCAATGACACTGGGCAGGGGGACACTTGTTGGGGTCCACTCTGGAGGATCAGTAACAGAAATTGAGACTATTGTAACCTCAATGAACAGATGTGTGAGCCAAAGTGTAGTTAACATAGAACAGTGTATAAGGCTCGGGTAAAATAAGATGTTTCTAACACTTCCATTGGATATTTCCATCACTTTATTATAAGCAAGTTCAGTGAAAAGGTTTGTCTTATTTGTCAGCTCAATATTAGAGAAATGAAGTGATTTCTTTCCAAGGATGTACATCTAATAATCTTGGTTAAACCTTCAATCTTGTTTTAAATGCTTTTCCATTGAAAATGATACCTCTCTTTCAGCTCCCCCATTTCTGAGAAGTATAAAATCTTATAATTTATTATTACCAAAGGGGAAAGGTGGGAGGAGGGATAAATTAACAGTTTGGGATTAACACATACACACTGCTATGTATAAAATAGATCATCAACAAGGAACTACTGTATAGCACAGGGAACTACACTCAACATTTTGCAATAACCTATAAGGGGAAATAATCTGAAAAAGAATAGATATTTTTATTGACATCATCTATCAATGACAGTTAAAGTGTAACCTAAGGGAAGCTGGTGGTGAGTGCTTCTGACCCTGAAGACTTCAATCATCTAAAGTTTGGACTCTGCCTACTTCCCAAGGCCCTTAATGAACATATGTGTAGCCGTAGCTTAAAAAATTCCCCAGTTTGGGTTTCGGGGAGACACTGATTTTGAAAAAGCCCTGGTGTTCTCCTTACATGAATGGGACTCTTCCTACTGCTAAAACATGTCTGTCACACCCAGAGGATGGTATACCGTCTGATCGGGAAGAGTTTGGAAAAGGCATCTCATCTCCTCATCTCCTGGTGCTCGGGTTCACCCCTCCAGCGTCTTTACTAACAGTCTCCCCACTTGGAGATGTCAGCACTGTCAACATCCTGTTGCGTACAGTTTGGAATTTGTCCAGAGGATGAAGCGGAAGGATGAGGAACAATGAGAGGCAAGTCCTACGTGTTCAGACAGGCACATGTCACTCTAATTTCCAATCAGGAAGACGAATTGACCAAAGGCTAGGGTTGCCCATGGAAACAGTATAGGGCTTGAGGAAATCCCGCTGCTTTGTGGCCAGTTCCCATAAACACAAGTTGAACAATAGAACTCAGGGGCAGTAAAATTCACAAAACTGCAGAGTTGAAAATATCCATCACTGAAAAATGTCTTGAGGAAAGTCAGAGAAAAGGACTTGTAAGCAAGGGAGAATGGCAGGAAAGGGATTTGAGGAGGTAGAAAGGACTCGCCATTAAGCACAAGAAAAGGAGCTGAACATTGCCAACATTGCAGTTGGCCAAAAAGGGTGTATGCGTTTTTTTGTGTATATATTCAAGAAAAGAGCGTACACCTTTTTAGCCAACCAAACAGGTGGGCACTGGAAGTCAATACTACAAAAGACATCACTTCGCATCAGTCAGAAGAGCCATCCTCATAAAGCGTAAACAACAGAAATGCAGGACAGGGCAAGGAGAAGAGGGAGCCCTGTGAGACTTATAGTGGAAATGTATATTGCCAACGGCCATTCTGGAGAAGTGTATTGTGTTTACTAAAGCATCTAAACAATGAGCTACAGAGCATAGGGCACTTGCACTCATGGGCGTATATCTTGGGAAAAACAAAAATCGAGAGGACACAGGCACCCCAATGTTTACCCCCTCTCTGTTTAAAAGATCCTCGACTAGGATATAACTTAAATGTCTCTGGAGGGAAAAAATGGATAGAGATGTGGTACTTAGGTAGAGTGGAATATTATTCAGCCTGGAAATCAATGAAATATGGCCAGCTGTAACAACTCCGGAGGAGTTACGTATGATCATTCTAAGTGACAGAATTCAAAAAGAAGAAGACACATATCATAAGATATCACTTAAAGGTGGAATCCAAAATGGCTACACATGAAATAAATTACAAAACAAAAACATAGTCAAATATGTAGAAAACACGCATAAGGCTGCTAAACGGGAAAGGTGGGGAGGGGTGAGGCATCATCCAGGAGGTTGAAATTAGCAAAGATACCATTCCAAATACCAAACTGATAATCAACAAGGCCTACACGGTAGCTAAAAGAACTGCACTCAGCACACTCAAGTCACCGGAAAAGAATATATACGACTGGTAAGAATCTGAAAAAGAATTTATTGATGTCTCTCTGTACGTGAATCAAGTGGATGTACAGCAGCAAGAAACAGAGCTTTGAAAATCAGCTGTAACCAATATAGTAATAAATTGAAAAAAATAAACGACAGAGAGACAGAGAAAATCTCTTACAACTTTTCCTCAGGGACGGTGATGCAACATGGATTGAACACATCTAGACCCACAGCAGGATGAGACATAAGGCTGGAAACTGTTTGCGCTAAGAGAAATGTGAGGTTGGGTGAGGAAATGCACACCCTTTAAAGTAATACTACCTGGTACCCATTCAATGGGTCCCAAATCTGCAGGTTCAAGGGATCTTCCTACAGCTAAAACATGCATGGAAAACCCAGAGGACTGTACACCATGTGATCGGGAGATGTGTCTAAAATGCACCTCATTTATCCTCTCCTGGTGCTCCTGTTCACCATTCCAGCCACGTTACTTAGAAGCTCCCCACTTGGAGAATCAGCACATTTAAACTTCTGTTTCACACATTTTGCAAATTGTGAGGAGGATGAACGGGAAGAGGGGGAACCAATGAGAGAAGAGTTGTAGGGGTTTGGACGGGCACATATCACTCTAATTTCCCATTAAGAATAAGAGTTAAAAAAAGGCTCAGCCTGCCTCGCCGGAGCCAAAATAGGGCCTGAAGCAATCCTGCGGGTTTGAGGCCAGCTCACAAAAGAGCAACTTAAAACATGGAGCTCAGGGTCACTGCAATTCACAAACCTGCAGAGTTATAAATGAAAACTAACGTCCAAAAATATGTTGAGGTAAGGCAAAGAAGAGGATCTGAATGCAAGACAGAATTGCAAGAAACAGATTTCAAGAGATAGATTGGACTCGTCTTTAACGCACATGAAAAGCGGCAGAATTTCGACAATGATGCAGTTGGCCCAAAAGGGCGTATGCGATTTTTCCTGATTATATCCAGGAAAAAACGCATACGCACTTTATGGGCAACGAAGCAAGCAAGCAATGCAAATGTGCACAACAAAGAAGTCTCATTTCCCACCGGTCAAAAGGGCCATCCTAAAAAATTGTAAAAACCAGAAATGCAGGACAGGCCATGGAGAACAGGGAGCCTTTATACGCTGATGGGCAGTGTGTGAACTGCCGAGAGCCACTCTGGAGAAGTGTATGGTGGTTCCTAAATCATCTAAAAACAGAGCTACAGAGCATAGGACACTTCCAATCATGGGAGTATATCTAGGGAAGTCTAAAAATCAACAAGACACAAGCACACCACAGTTTAGGGCTACTCTGTTTACAAGAACCTCAACTTCAGTACACCTTAAATATCCCAGGAAAGAGAACAATGGATAAAGAAGATGTGGTACTTATGTACAATGGAATATCTCTTCACCATGAAATCAATGTAATAAGGCTAGTAGAAGGATAAAGAGTGGATTTAGGTCCGATAATACTACTTGAAATAAGTCAAACAGAAAAAGAAACATATCATAAGATATCACTTATAGAGGGAGGGTAAATATGGCTGCACAAGAAATGAATTACAGAACAGAACAGTGTCTCACATTTAGAAAACACACTTATGTCAGCTTAAGGGGAAAGGAGAGGTGGGGTGATGCATAAAACCAGAGTTTGAAATTAGCACAGATACCGTTCAAGAAACCAAATAGGTATTAGACAAGATCTACACCTTGCTCAATGAACTGGCCTCAACACACCCTATACACCGCAGAGAAATATATCTGAGTAATAAGAATCTTAAAACCCATGTATTGATATATCTCCATAAGGGAATCAAGTGTGTGCAGAGCGGCACAAACACAGCAGTGAAAATGAGCTAAACCCCATTATAGAAATAAATTTTAAAAACAAAACGCAGAAACAATGAAAGAGAGAAAAATTCTTACAAAATTCGCTCAGGGGCTGTGATGCAACCTGGATTGACCACATATAAACCCACAGCTGGATAAGACATAAGGCTGGACACTTGGGGCTGAGAGGATTGGTGAGCTTCGGTGAGCAACTGCCGAAAGTTTAATGCAATACTTCATGCTACTCATTCCAAGGGTCCCAACACTCCAGGTTGAAGGGAATCTTCCTACAGCTAAACCATGCTTGGGAAACCCAGCGACTGGTATACCATATGATCGGGAAAGGTTTCTAAAACGCACCACATTTTTCCTCTCCTGGGGCTCCGGATCGACATTCCAGCCGCTTTACTAACAACATCCCCACATGGAGAGTCAATGCCTTTAAGTTCTGGTATCGCACAGTCTTCAGTTAGTGCGGAGGATGAATGGGAATAGGGGGAACCAGTGAGAAACTAGCTGTAGCGGTTTCAATGGGCACATGTCACTCTAATTTCACATCAGTAAGAAGAATGAACCAAAGGCACAGCAAGGTGCCCCAGAAGAAGAATAGGGCTTCAAGGAATCCTGTGGTTATGGGGCAAGATCACAAAACTAAGAGCTGAAAAATGGAGCTAAGGGCCACTGCAATTCAAAAACCTGACATGCCCAAAAAGGGCGTATGTGTTTTTTCCTGAATATATTCAGGAAAAAACGCATACGCACTTTTTGGCCAACCAAGCAAGCTTGCAAAGGAAATCTGCACTACAATGAAGTCTCAATTCCCCCTGGTGAAAAGGGCCATCTGAAAAAAGTGTAAAATCCATAAAGGCATGACAGGCCATGGAGAACTGGGAGCCATCTTATGCTGATGGGCAGGATGTAAATTGCCAACAGCCACTCTGGAGAAGTGTTTGGTGTTTCCTGAAACATCTAAAAAACAAAGCAACAGAGCCTAGGGCACTTCCACTTATGGTACTATAGTTTAGGGCAATTAAAATCAAAAAGACACAGCAACCCCAAAGTTTGGGATGGCTCTGTTTACAAGAACCTCATATACGGTACAAGTTCAATATCGCAGAAAGTGAAAAATGGATAAAGAAGTTGTGGTACTTACGTACAATGCAATATCACTCAGCAAGGAAATCTATGTCATCAGGCCCGTAGCAGCATAATGAGTGGACTAAGTACGATGAATCTAACTGAAATAAGTCACACAGAAAAAGAAACATCATAAGGTATCACTAATACACGGAATGTAACCTTGGCTACACAGGAACTGAATTCCAAAACAGAACAGGGTCTCAAATTTAGAAACCCAACTTATGCTTGCTTAAGGGGAAAGGTGAGTTGGGGTGCTGCATAAAACCAGAGATTGAAATGAGCACAGTTAAGTTCCTTAAGCCAAATATGGAATAGACAAGAGCTACTCCTTGCTCAACGAAATGGATTCAACACCCCATATTAAACACCTAAGAATATACCTGACTAGGAAGTATCTTAAAACCTATTGATTGCTATGTCTCCGAAAGAGAATCAAGCGAGTGTGCAGGGGCATAAACGCAGCAGTGATAGGATTGGAGAGGTTCGGTGAGCAAATGAAGACCCTTTGAAGTCCTATTGCATGGTACCCATTCCACGGGTCTCAACTCTCCAGGTTTAAGGTATTCTTCCTTCAGCTAAAATATGCATGTGGAACCCAGAGTATGATCAATCGTGTGATCGGGAGACGTGTTCCAATATGTCTCAGTTTTCGTCCCCTGGTACTCGGGTGCAACATTCCAGACGCTTTACTAACACTCTCCCGACTTGGAGAGTCAGTGCCTTTAACCTCCTGTTTGGCCCAGTTTGCAATTTCTGCAGAAGATGAACAGGAATAGGGAGAACCAATGAGAGACTAGCTGGAGGTGTCTGGACGGGCAAATTTAACTCTCATTTCCCACCAGGAAGAGGAATTAACCAAAGGCTCAGCGTGCCGTGCCGGAACCAGATTAGGGCCTGAAGCCATCCTGCGGTGTTGCGGCCAGCTCACGAGAAAGCGAGTTGAAGAAAGGAGCTCAGGGGCACTGTAATTCACAAACCTGCAGAGTTATAAATGACAGCTATCGTCCAAAAATATACTGAAGTAAGGCTGCCAAGAGGACTTGAAAGCGGGGCAGAATTGCAGGAAACCGATTTCAGGAGGTAGACTGGATTTGCATTTAAAGCATAGGAAAAGAGGCAGAACGTCCACAATGATGCACTTGGCCAAAAAGTGCATATGCGTTTTTTCCTCAATATATTCAGGAAAAAACGCATACGCCCTTTTTGGCCAACCAAGCAAGCTTGCAAAGGAAATCTGCACTACAATGAAGTCTCACTTCCCCCCGGTCAAAAGGGCCATCTGAAAAAAGTGTAAAATCCAGAAAGGCAGGACAGGCCATGGAGAACTGGGAGCCTTGTTATGCTGATGTGCGGGATGTAAATTGCCAACAGCCACTCTGGAGAAGTGTATGGTGTTTCCTGAAACATCTAAAAAACAAAGCAACA